>NC_140624.1:57914970-57932278 GCF_057382275.1 Copadichromis virginalis
CCAGGTGTTTTGTTTGTTTTTCTTTTTTTTTCTCTTCCCCCCTTTCTCACCACCTCTTCTCCCCTCTGTTTTTCTTTCTCTCCCTCTCTTTCTTTCATTCTTTCTCCCTGTCCTATCCCCCAGTCATGTCTGTCCCATCTGTAACAACCGAAAATCAAATAAAAAAAATACATAATTATAATAAAGGTCAATCAAATGGACCAATATGGCAAGTCCACGATGATCCACTTGGTAAAGTAAATCCACTTGGCATCTTTGTTGGCCTTCAGACAACAATTCTGATGGCTAAAGATCCAAACGGGACAGGCAAAAGAAGTCTCCACATAGTTCATTTTCAGAAATCAAGCTTTAATGTTTAAAATAGGCTCTATTGAACCCACATTACAAACTGTTCCTTAGTAATGTTAGTGAGAAGAACAAAAGCAAACAATCAGCACTTAAAATGGAAAAACAAACAAACCCCAGTCCCTTTGGTGAACATGAAAATGAACTCCTTTCATGCTTTGAGAGCAAACAGCCAGGGACACTGTCTATGTCAGTGGTTCCCAAATGGAGTGGTCGAGGGGAAATGGCGAACCATTAGGTAAGTGAAGGGATTTTGTGACAGCTACACTATTGTGCAGAGCAGACTTGATCACACCTTTTAAACAGGAGTGAGTTCAGGTGTGAAGCACTCTCACCTGCCTGCAGCAGAACTTTGGCCTTTAAGCTAAAACAACTGTTTGACTGAGTGAAAAACTGCGTTTCAAACCAGCATCAGCCGGTGTCAGTCTGTACAAATAAGTCACACTTAAAGTGGATTCTCCTGTTTGTTCATTGTCTCTCATCACACACGCACACTCATTATGTTAATCACATTACCTGGATATCAGATTGCATACTCCAACAGTCTTAAATATTTCACATGGACAATATTAAAGTTAGGAATTACATTTATAATAAAAAAATGTATATCAGTACACACTAGTTGTCAGTAAATAAATCTTTTTTTCTTCTTCTTTTTTAACTCTGTGAAGGGGAGTCCATTGCTGTTGTTAGATGGTCAGAATTATGAGTGTGACAGCACATTAAAAAAAGAAACAAACTGTCAGCAGCCAGAACAAGTAAAGCTTTTGTTTCTTTGGTTTCAGGTGGTGTGGGGGATCTCACAAACCCTCACATGGGATTTATACCTCTGTAGGTATGTTGTAAATGCAAACCCCTGTGAGACCCTAGGACATAATGTACACACTAACCTCGCATGGGCCTTCCTCATCAGTGTTGTTGATTCCTCCTATGCATCTCCAGCTACTTCATCGTTTCAGTTTTTCAGTTAATCAGTGAAAGAATAATACTCATTGCCCATATATAAATAATAATAACCAAAGTCTCTGACATGTCAGCAAATTCCCGCAGAGAGTTTGCCAAACCTATCAGAACAGACATGAGAGACTCTTCAGAGAACTGGAAAAACTTGAGGGACAATTATGTTTGAATTAGATACAAAAACTGAGCACAACAAAGAGAAGGGACCCAAGAGGGGGGGAAAGAGTCCCAGCATTTCATTTGTTTCTATCTTGGCTGGCAAGATAGAAACAAATGGCTGCTAGAAAGCCACAGATTCACAGCCACAAGGTATTTAACAAAGAATTCACCATGGACAAGCATGGATGCTGCTAACAGCTCTGGCCACTTGTGTAGGTTATGTTGTAGGCTCAGGAGGCATCTTATTCAGATGCCTGAACCACATTACCTGTCTTCTTTGAGGAGCAGCCTCTTTAGTCCAGATGACAGAGCTCCTCACCCTATCTTCAAAAGAGAGCCCAGCCATTTTGTAGGAAACTCATTTCCATCACTTGGGCCCCAAATCAAATTTTTTGGGTCATTACACAGAGTTCGTGACAATAGGTGAGGGTAAAAACGTAAATCAACATCTTTGCTTTTATGCTAAGCACAACAGATCCCCTTTGTGAAGCACCACCTTTGGTGGATGAGGGGTTTGTTTCAGTGGTCCCATCTGGGGCAGTTTGCTCCTAGTGGGGTCTCCCAAGGCAATTTGGTCCTGGGTGAGGAGCCAGACAAAAAGTGGTTCAAAACCCCCACACACAATGACCGTTAGACCAAGGGACTACTCTGCCCAGGACAGTGTAACCAGGGTCCCACCCAGGAGCAAAGGCCCGGGCTTCTGAGCGAGCACCTGGTGGGTGGGCCTTAGCCCATGAGGCCCCACCAGGCATAGTAGAGTGAAGTAGCATAGGTCTGCTCTCCTGTGAGCTTACCAACCACAGGAGGGACCACAGAGGGTTTGGTGCCTCGTCGACTCGGTGACAGTCAGAAGCAGGGCCCTGGCGGTCCTATCTCTGACTTCCAAATTGCAAAAATAAAATTTTTGGAGTGTGTGAAACCGTCTTGTGGTGATTGTTTTGCAAAGAGAGAATTTGCAGGAGTCATTGTGATGCATCGTGGAGTTCAAGAATAAAATAATTTGGTGGTAGAGTCCAGTAACAGTGATGGCAGTTTAGCTCACTGGGAGGAGCAGGTGACAGTATGTTGCATGGCTAAAAGTGGCAGGCAAGGGTTTGACCCCGGTCCTTTGCCACGTGTCTTCCCCTCTCTAGTTTCCTGGCACTCTTTACTGTATCAAATAAAGCCAGAAAAAATATTTTTAAAAAGAGACCAATAGCAGCGTTTAAAGTGGGCTGATTATGATTTTCCTTATTGCTGTCATACTCTTGAAAGAGATGCAAAGCATATTCATGCAATGTATTCTACCAGAGTCTGGAAATTAAAATATATATTTATCAGTGATGCTGATATATTAGTGTGTTTGTTTCTTGTGATGTTGAACGTAATAAGCTGGATTCGTTTTGTTTTATGCTACAGCATTTTCAAATAAAAAAAGTTAAAATGATTTGTTGTATTAATGCACATTTTTCTTTGGCCACTTTCGTCACCGTGACCCAGAATCTTTATACTTTGAAGAAAGTAGGACGGCTGCTCACATTCCTCACATTCTTCTACATAATAAGATGGCTATATTCATTGTAGTGACCAAATGTACATTGTCTACACTAACCGGGAAGAATGCAAAGGAATCTGAGGGCATTCTGGACTTTCCATTGTGTACCACCATGGATCAGTGAAAAACAAACATATTTTCAAGCAGGGGCTGTATTGTTTCTCCATATGTTGTTGTGCTGCAGATGAATTCAGTGTCCAGCTGAGTCCAGCTAAAAGCGTTTGTGCTGGCCTTAAGTTGCAGGTGCAGGTTCACAATCAAACCCCGGGGAAGGAAATGGAGGGGAGGGGTCTGAGTGTGACACAAACAGGAAACGAGCTTTGTGTTCCTGCTTGCTCCTTGGTGCACACGAAAGGTTTATTCCAAACTTTGTGTTTTTCCAGGGTATTTTGTGGGCTTTGCCAGGAGCTTACATAACAAACACTAGTGGGAGATATCAACTTACTAAAGCACTAAAATCTGTAACTGACCAAATTTTTAGCTTCACTCAGACTTATGTGAGTGCAGATCTGAGTTACTAATTAGTGGGAGCTCTGGGCAAAGTGCCATCAGTTATTCAGGAATTGGCTCCTTATATAAAAAATCCCTTCTTTCAGTTTGTTGTTCATTAGATATGGGACACCTGTCCTCCTTGGACTTGTTGATGTGTGATGACGCAAGCCTTTGTAGTGTTGTAGGAAGTTCTCTGGAAAAGAGTATGAAGCAATAACAAACCCGAGAGTTTCAAATCTGCAAAAAACAGCTTAAAACCACAGAAACAAACAATCTTATTTCAAAGAAGAGGGTGAGCTTATTACTGAAATGTGATCTCCTTTTAATAATTAATATTCACAATGACTTGGCGGTCTGTGTGCGTGTTTGAGAAAGAGGCATGTCCTGCACATTGTGGGAACAGATCGTTCCCCTGCACAGGAAAGACGTTAGGAGCAACAAGGGTGTTGGGAGAGGAGAGGGAGGGAGACCGGGAGAGTGACGGGTGGGCTTTTCAGGGAAGAGAGGAAAGGAAAGGAGAACACCCTCTCGGCCACACAACAAAACCTTTCTCTCTGTCCCTTCCCCTCAACCCCTCCACCAACACGTGCAAAGTGTTTAACAGTAAGTGCACTGCAGCGCTGCACGACAACAAATAGTGCGTCACTAACGAGTCACAGCAAACATTCCAGTGCGTCTGCATTTTGTTTGCTGTCCACTTACTCCCGCCGTGCTAGATTTAAAACGCGTCTCGAGGCAGTTTGTTGTGGGAGGGGTCATGTGTTTGTTTGTCTGTGATGTTTTCCAGTTTTGAAAGTCAGTGTTTGTCACTGACTCCTGCACAACATAAGGAATACCTGAAATAGTTTTTGCCTGAGTTTGACCTTAGAAAACGTTTCAAAAAAGAAAAAGAAGAAGGTTTGGCATCTGCACAGGGTTTGTGCAAATCTGTAGTAACTAATACAAAAATAAGAGACTGTTTGTGGGTTAATCAATTTTGCAGTTTGACCGTAGCTGTTTCATAACAGAAATATATCCTCCATGTCTGGTGGAAACATTATTGTCAAGATTTCAATAAGGAAAAAAATAAATTCCGCCAAGACTGCCAAGAGTCTCCGAGTTTATCCAACTAGATTCAAAAGTGTTTCATAAGAGCGAAGATAGCGTCAGTTCTTAAGTGAGTCTGTAATCCTTTGGTTAGGTTTAATAGTTTTCACATGGATAGCTGTACAAATGTACATAAGGTTTTCATACATCAGCAGTGATTTGTGACCTGAATCTGGACCGTAAACAGCTCTTCTTTTAACGCCAGCACCAAAGGGTGGGAAGGATTTGCTTGTTTTTGGAGTGAAGTGCCACTTCAGCTCCACTCATGGCAGTGATTCGTTCCTGTAGCAAAAGACAGACACAGAAGTGGGACGGGAAAGAAAGAGAGAGTGGGGAAATCAAATTATAACTGAGCTATTTAGCATTTGCACAACCTTTAGAGGTGAAGCGAACCTATTAAATTATTGCATAACAGCGACGCTTGCTATTATTGGCTTTAATAGGGCAAAAAACAATAACGTGTACAAAAATCAACATTTTTTGTAACAAGTGGGGCATTTCCACAATGTTTCACATCATAAAAACAAATGTTTTTACTACTACATTAGTCAGCAACTTACAATGTCATTGCCAGCCACATTTCGCCTGTCCAAGAAAACCAGCAAAATACTCTTCAATCATTAATCCAACCATTAGCATTTTAAATACATTGAATGTGTTGGAACTCGACTAATGTTACTTCCCTTGTGTCTCATTCTGCTTCACGGAGCCGGGGAAACAAACAGGCCAGACTAGACCAGGAAAACAAAATGAAAGACTCTTTCACAAAGAGCATATGTAGCAGTCCCTTTTCATTCTCAGGTTTCTGAACACTGCTGTTGTCAAAGCTCCTGGAATCTATGTGGTAAGCACAGAGACCGCAGACTGTATATAGATGATGGTCACAGTGTGATGTCACCCTTTGGTTAGAGAAATCCTGTTTTGAAGCTTCATCATTTTTTTCTAATGTTAACCCATGTTAACACTATAAACATGCACTAACACAGAGCGTCATGCAACAAAGAAGCTTGAACTTATACTGGCTGACATCATCCTTAAATGGGTCCCCACTGCACCATTACATAGCAAACAGATGCCTGCATCTATATTATGACCCTAATGTCAGAGAACCTTTAATATCACGGTCCTCGGGTCTTGAAACCAGAGTTTGTTTGTCACGATTTATGATTTTGGTCTTCTGTTTATAATGTTTCATATTTTCTGGTGCATTTTTTACCCAAAGTTCTTTGCTTTAGATGATAGGTTCGCTATGTTTGCCTAGTCTTGTCTTTCTGTCTTTCCATGTCAATTTTACATGTCTGTCATCTGTTTAGTTACTTCCTGTTCTAATTTGCTGGCCTTTTGTGCCTTGGGCTTTCCAGTTTAATTTTCTTTGTCTCGTTTGTCCTGATTTGTCTTCTTTGTGTCGCCAACTCTTTGTGTTTCCTAGAGGCAGGCAGATTGATCCAAATATCGTTAGTATTGTTACTAATGGTGGTATTGGGATGGGACCAATATTAACGTGGTAGAATCGATGCTTTGTTTCTATCCTCTAAGTTCATATAGCTCACTGAATTGTGTGTGAATTGATATACCTCAAACATGAACATGAAAAATATCTGAACCTTTTTGCTCAGTATTGGTATTGGCAATACTAACCCTGTATTTACTTGGTATCATATTGATACCACAATTTGCAGTGTCGCATTGCACAGCTGTGTACCCGTCACCTCATTACATTTGTATAAATTGTCTGTGTTGCCCATTTCCCTTCTACATGTTCTCTCTCATGGTTGTGTGTCTCCCTGCTCTGATTTTTTTGTTTCGCTCTTTTCCTGTGAAATACCAGCAACAGGGCTGAATTTGGAGTTCATTCCCTGTCTCCCAAGTCCTGCATTCACATCCAAATCCTGCCAACCACACAGCCGTTTATCACATTTAAGACAAATCCGGAGCAGCGATGGCACAGTCAGCGCAATAAAATGACAGTTTGACGAGGCAACACAGTGACATTTTTTTAAATAAAAAAATAAATCAAATGACTCCCAGATTATTGAGGATCAGCTTTACAATACACAGTGCTGTTTAGCTCATAGCTGTGGTCAGTCACTCATTTGTCTGATGGAGTCCCAGCAGCTCTCACTAATTCCCTCATATAAATAATACAAACCACTCTGTGCCAAACACACGCTGCTGAGTGACAAGAGAGAGGCAAAATTTGTGACTTAAGGAATTAAAACAACAGCAGATCACCAACATTTGGTTGACCGCACAAGAGCTGAATGCGATCTTTGAATCTGCTTTGGGCATGGCTTACATTTAAAAACAAGACCGGTCCAGGGCCGCATGCTCTGCCAAGGCTGGAAATTTCTTTTAAAGTGAAACAAATCCCTGGATCCAGGATATCTGGATCTGGATTAGTTTGTCATATTTTCTTAAGAACATGAAGATGATATATTGTGAAGATGTATTGCAAAATGGCAAAGAAAGCTTCCAAACATTCCTGGATCTAGATTAGGATTGACTCCATGACGCCTTAGCTGTGCCAGACTCTGCCTCATCCATAAATTTTGGACAGACAAACAAAACCAAACCAATCAAATAACCTCCTTGGCAGAGGAAATAACGTTCAAGTGAAAATGTTGCATTTAAGTTTTGCTTCTGTTAATATTTTAGTAGATTAAAGTGCTGCTGAGGTGCACCAAAATTCACTTTGGAGTAGAACTAAGGATACAACAGTTATCAGAATACAACTTCTGGTTCATGGAGAGCATCAAAATGTGAATAATTTTCACGAAACCCAGTTGTAAACATGAAATTAGACCACTCTGCAGACAACAATAGCTGATTCATATCTAACTCACTTACTTTCTTGGTTCAGTTTGACCTTCTGACCCCACTTTTTGTCTCAGATTCTCAGTCGTGGCCTCCTAATTAGTTCAACTTTACAATTGGCTCTTTCATACCGAGGCCCTCGCTGTCTTCCCAAGCTCAGTGTTGTTTTTCAAAAAAAGATGCGACACCACGGAGCTGTTGTACTAGTTGTGCTGGTTTAGGTGGAGATAAAGGAATCTGTTAAAGGAAGGTCTAAAAAACAGTGGGTGATGGAGCTTGTGTTAATGCATAGTGAAGAGCTTTGTGCATTCGTTGATGCATACAGTACTGTTAATCTTTTTGATGGTGCATTTATTTTCTTTAAGTATGCCTACTTTACTATGTTTCTTCTTTGCAATGTAGTCATACACTGATTAAAAATCATGACTGTATCTTGAGGGGAACATTCACTTTCAATTTCTCTAGCCCCCTCCACATTATGTGCTAAATTCAGTTTTAGCTTGTTTAGTATTTTGGGAAGGTTTTCAGCAGCCACTTGTGTAAAAATAGCTTTTGAATCAGAATCATTTGCTGAGAAAATGTATCACCGTAGCTAAAGAAAAGATCAGAGGAAAGTTTCACTGAAAGAAATCTGATGTTAACTTCACATGTAATGCATTTCCTTCTTTTAAACTCACAAACAAGTCTTGTTTGTTTTTACAGACTCCAGGCTACAACACAAGTGACTGAAAGCCAACCAGCAGCAAAACTGTGGCAGCACGTCACACTGTTGAGCTGCAGTGTCCTGTACGTGTCATCGATCACATGTTCGAGTATTTTATGTTATCGTAAATGTTTGCTCGGTGAGATAAAGCGATGCTCCGTGTCTGCTAGTGACAGAGTCCAGCTCCTGCCTTTGTGCAAAAGCAGAAGCAGACTATGTTTTGCTTAGAAGTCTTTTAACAAAGTTAAATTATCTGATCAGCTGCAGGGCCAACTGGTGGCAGTGAGTCAGGCGAGCAGCTGCCAGCAGCCATTGTGTTTGGAGCGTGACCTTTGTCACAGTGATGGAGAGGAAGAGTTAAAATGAGAGCAAAACAGTCCTCGTCTGAAAGTGTGAAATTGTGTTTGGGAAACAAGCGGCGCCTACGTGTGTGTGTGTGTGTGTGTGTGTGTGTGTGTGTGTGTGTGTGTGTGTGTGTGTGTGTGTGTGTGTGTGTGTGTGTGTGTGTTTCAGTGAGTGACAAAATAACATAGAAAGAGAAAGAGCAAAGAGGTGCATGTGGACCATAAGCCATTTATGTAAATTTCTGCACGCATGCAGCTCTAAAAGTGTATACCTGTGCTTCAATGTTTTCTAATGGGCTTTTTTGTAAAAGCAAGCACCAAATCGCCTTTCACATGGCAGTTTATAAAGCTGAACATGGAAAAAATAAACAACACAAATGACCAAAATGTCCCCTTGCATGAGCACGTTTGTTCCATTTCTTCAACTTTCTTACCATTTTGGAAAAAAAAATGTACGCTCATTTCCTCTCATCCCATCCCATCCTTCCTCCTCTACAATTTCCCTTCCCATCACTCATCACTTTGAGCGCTGATCCGGCAGATGTTGCCCATCTTTATTTTCTCAGGACTTTGAGAGGAAAGCACTTGTAAGGTGGGATAGCTGGGCCTCAAGCTGGAACTCAAGTCTGTTCATTTTAAATGTTAAAACTATCGAGAAGCATAGGTGCACCTTGCTAGTACTGCCTTGGGCCCCATTTTACCTTCAGAACTGCTTTAATTCTTCACGGCACAGATTCAAAAGGTGCTGGAAAAATTCACCTGACATTTTGGTCCATATTGACAAGACAGCATCACACAGTTGCTGCCATGATGTCAATCTCCCGTTCCACCACATCCCAAAGGTGCTCTACTGGATTGATATCTGGTGACTGTGGGGGCCATTCGAGTACAGTGAACTCACCGTCGTCTTAAACAAATCAGTTTAAGATGATTTGAGTTTTTGGGCATGATGTTTTATCATGGTGGGAGCAGCCATTAGAAAATGGGTATACTGTGGTGGACATGGACGGTGACGATACTCAAGCAAGCTGTGGTGTTTAGATGATGCCTAACTGGTGTTAAGGGGCCCAAAGAGTTCCAAGACAACATCTCCTATATTATTACATCACCATCAACTTTTGATACAAGCGTGGATGGATCCTTGTTTTCATATTGTTTGCACAAAGCTCTACCATCTGAATATAGCAGCAGGAACTGAACCTTATTCCTGCTGCACAGCAAAACCAAAAAAACAAAGTTTTTCCAATCTTCAGTTGTCCAATATTGGTGAGCCCAGTTTCCTGTTCTCAGCTAACAGGTGCTGCTGTCGCCCATCTGGTCCAAGGATTAATGGGGGTTTTGTGTTCGGAGATGATCTTCTGCATATCTTGCTTGTAAAAAGTGGTTCAGTTACTGTGCATTAGCATAATATTAGAATATTAGCCCTCTGTAGAACCTGGGACCATTTCGTGGCCTTTCCGTTTTTTAATTCCACGCCATTTCCACTGTGTTTAATGGAGTATAGCCAAATTTTCAAACATGTATTTTTTTCCCATTTTATTTTAAAATTTCAGTCTGAGTTTTTTAAATGAGCTTAAATGGCTGAATAAAAGGCATACATCCACTATCGAACCTCGTGGCCGATTTGTGCCCCATTGAAACCCATTATAAACGCTATTTTTCACGCCAGAAAAATTACGGTCAAATCGATCGTCAGGTTTCCAGCTTAGGTTTCGTTTTGGACTACAGGCCTTAGAGTTGTAATTTTTTTATTTGTCCACCGGGTGGCGCCCTTGCTCCACATGTGACGCCTGCTGGAACATACACATGTTCTCCAGCGGCCTGCTCGAGACAGATACCCGGAAAAGGCACACTAATTTCCCGCGTACCACAGAAGCTTGGCCCGCTGCTCGTTCCGGACCATTTTCTGCCCTTAGGTTCGTTTGATTTTTTTTTTTTTTTTTTTAATCAACAGGAAATGACGTATTTGTTTTCACGTGGTAGCGGAAGTGTGTGCTGCAGACACGGGAACCGAACCATATGCTCCGGCGCTGCGCGAAACACACCCGCGGCAGAGGCACTCCTCCCCGGGGGAGCAGGAGCAGCAGCGCCGCCTGGGGACATTTTTGGCTTCTGGAAAAAAAATTAAAACCGGATCGAAATTAATGTTCGTGCCAATCTTTTGTCCATCTAAAGGCCTAATTATAATAACAATAAAATATTACTTCAAATGTTTTTTTTGGAAAATATTTTATGTTTTATGTTTTATGTTTTTGGGGCAAAAAAAGCAGTGCGCTCATGTGACGAAACCGGGATATAAAGGGTTAAAATCCGCGAAATGTAATTAAAACTTGACATGAATATTTCAGGGAGAAGTAGTTTTAAAAGACTGACCAATTTAAAGTGAAAAAAAAATTAATATTTAATATTTTTATTGCACTTTTTGGGCGTGGTCGATAGTGTGCATTTTATGAAATGCGCTCCTGGAAAAAAAAATAAAAGGCGATCGAAATGACTGTTGGTGCCAATCTTTAGTCCATCTAAAGGCCTAATTATAATAACAAACAAATATTACTTCAAATGTTTTTTTTGGAAAATATTTAGTTTTTTTGTTTTTTGGGGCTAAAAAAACAGGGCGCTCATGTAATAAAACTGGGATTTAAAGGGTTAAAACAATGAAAATATAATTAAAACTTGACATGGATATTTTAAGCAGAAGTAGTTTTAAAAGATTGACTAATTTAAAGTAGAAAAAAATATTGATATATAACATTTTTAGAGCACTTTTGGGGCGGGACCATTTTTTGGTCCCGAGGTTCACGAAAGGATGGGATTTTGAGGTTCTACCATTAATGTGTCTCTGGAGGCTCCATTTTTAGTGATCTGATAAATGGAGATAACAGTTTACACGTAGGCTAAAAGCTAAAAGCTAAAAACCCAAAAATATCTGTGTATGTGTTGCCACAACCTTTAGTGACTGTAACTTCAAGTGTGCAAACTTAGATTGTTATCTTATCAGCTATCTGTCGCTGAAGTGTTCTTGTTTATCTGTGTAAAGAAAGGAAACCTGTTTTTGAGGTAATGTATTTTAAGATAGATGAATATCAAAGCAGAGTGGCATGGTAGTTATCACTGTTGCCGCACAGCAAGAAGGTTCTGAGTTCAATTCCACCATCAGGCCGGTGTGGAGTTTGCATGTTCTCCCTGTGTTTGCGTGGGTTTCTCCCACAGTCCAAAGACATGCAGTTAGTGAGGATTACCCACAGGTGTGAGTGTGAATGGTTGTTTGTCTCTGTGCGTTAGCCTTGCGACACACTGGCGACCTGTCCAGGGTGTACCTTGCCTCTCGCCCTATGATAGCTGGGATAGGCTCCCGCGACCCTGTAAAGGATAAGCAGAAGCGAATGGATAGCTGTAGAATATTATTTCTGAAATAAATGTGTCAGGGTTTTATTTCCAGTGTTGTCATGATCACAGAATATTTTTGAATAAGTTTTTTTTTTTTTATTGTGAAAAATCCGAAAGTTTTTTTTTTTAACTTTTGAACTCTCCGATGTATTTTCCCAGGTGCGCTGACCAAGGTGAAAGACTGCCCAAAGAAGGAAGGTGAGCTGCATGACCGCTGCAACATCATTTCTTTCGCCACGCTGGCAGAAATCCAGCACTTCCACCGCACACGTGTACGGGACTTCCGCTCACAGATGCAGTACCACCTACGCCAGCAGATCAGCTTCTTCCAGAAGATCACGGCCAAGCTTGAGGACGCACTGCAGATATATGACGATGACCAGTAGCACAAGAGTGAGACAAGGAAGAGAACAGACTACAAAGGCTTCAAAGAAATGGGTTGTGGTGGTGGTGTCATCCTCTCATAATCGAGAGCATCTTATTGTCCTTTAAAAGAAAAATCTTTTTTGTGATGATCCCTCGCTGTCTAGTTGGAGCATTGGAAGAAAAATACAGGCCATTTGACAACTTCTTGTATTATCTGAAGCTCTGATGAATGTACCATTAACAAGGATTTTGCTGACGCTCCAGACACATGTTGCAACTCAGCAGGATTGCAGCAGATATTTAAAACAGCTGCTCTCAGTATGACTGGAGCTGCGTTTGAGTCACAGTTTCAGGGTCACGTGACCGTCTCCACTGCCTCTTCATGGGAGCACTCGGTCGGGAAAGAACAATCAACAACAGCCCAAACAAAGACTGGAAAACTAACTAAATCGCTTGAACTGGATGTTTTAGCGCCTGAAAGATATAAATGTACTGATTTGTTTTAACTTGAATGACCTGCTCAGTATTGTTTTAACAAGACAGCGTATGAAAGGGAAGAGGGCACTGTCTACTTTCCAGAATCGGTTTCAAGTCTGGATTTCCATCACAGCTTGAAATCTGAGCTACCTGTGATGTCTGACTTCTTTCACATCACCCTCACCTTGTTTGCATTTGAAACTTTTTGTGGTTGAACATTTTCTCTTAAATGTTTTAATGGTGAAGCGGTACCGCAGTAATCTTAACTTCCAGATGTTTTATGAAAACCTAATGCTACATCTGTCTCTCACCCAATTCAGGGTAAGGTTAAAAGCTCTTTCGAATGCCAGCTATTTCTGGCATGGAAACAGTAAACCGAGAGCATGCAGGCAGTGATTGTGATTATAGCATATTTTACATGCTTTAGAGTGAAAGCTTTTTGTTTGAGAAACATGGCAGTCCTTGTGAAACTGATCAACTTGTACATCTCAGACATGCATCACTAACAGACCAATTCTTTTAATGCTATTTGGGGTTGGCATTGTTCAAATACTAGACATAACAGCTTTTCAACTCCCTTCTAACACGCCACCAAAATATGATCACAATGCCTCACGTGTACTGATATAATGAGCCCGATTCACCCAGAAGCTCCTTGGATTTAATCAGCATTGAGTTGCAGGCTGAGCTCTCTGAGAGACAGTTAGGATTTGTTTAATATTACTTATATTTTCCTTAAAAATGCAGAAAACTCAGAGATACAGTTCAGTGGAGTTGGTTACAGGGGTTTAAAGTATCAGCCACTGTAAGTCTGAGTTGTGGTATCAGGTGTGACTTCATTCCTTTCCTGTGATTTCACTTTACAAAGTTTATAATGGGACAAACCACCATCCTGGTTGTTTTTTAGCTGTTCACTTGGATCGCTAGCAAAAGTGAAAGTGATATACTTTCAATATAACATGATGGGAGAAAATAAAAAAATAAATAAAAGCAGAATTTATTTCAGTTCAGACTCTGTATTGTTGATCATTGGCATTTTTGCACAATATAGGCCCATTTTCTGCATATTTTAGGGTGTTTGTTTTGATGAATATTAATATATTTGTGATGATCACACACTATTCGGACAAAAGGTATTGTGCCACACTTCTTAATCTTTCATCTTTTTAGTGCCAAGGGTGTATAGAATCAATTACCTAGCAGTTCAGCATGCCTTTGCAGTCATTTGTGAAAGAATAAGCTCACTGAATTCAAGTGCTGTAATAACACGCCACACTTTCAAAAAAATATATCCATAATCAGCTGTACCCGCTGAAAAAAAAATGACGGTTGAAAATCAGAGAAAAGCCTATGAAACATCCAGAGTTGTCATTGTAGATGCGCTTAGTCAGTGTTATTATTCTTGTGTTAAACTTTCAGTTCAGTTTCAATTATATAGTCCCAAATCACAACACCAGTCACCTCAAGGCACTTTATATTGTAAAGTTAGGACCCTACAGTAATACAGAGAAAACCCAAACAACCAAATGACCCCCTATGAGCGAGCACCTGGCGACCCTGGCAAGGGAAAACTCCCTTTCAACAGGAAGAAACCTCTGACAGAACCCGGCTCAGAGAGAGGCAGCCATCTGCTGCAGACGGTTGGGGGTGGTCACACATTTTAAACCCTTTATCAGGTAAGAAACAATGTTTGGTGACTTCACTGGACATAAATTAGCCTAGTTTCCCCTTCTCCAGGAGGCCATAGAACCACTTGGATGTTTCCCACCACCCACCTTACCATATGGTAATTTATGTGGCTGCTTCACTGACCTTGATTTGGACCATGAAAATTACAAATGTGGAAACGTTATCAAAAAATAAAAAACTTGCAATATAGACCAACTTGAATTTCCAAACATTTCAATGAGTGACCTATAAAGGGTTATGCAAGGGTTGACGTACAGTGGGGCAAAAAAGTATTTAGTCAGCCACCGATTGTGCAAGTTCCCCCACTTAAAATGATGACAGAGGTCAGTAATTTGCACCAGAGGTACACTTCAACTGTGAGAGACAGAATGTGAAAAAAAAAATCCATGAATTCACATGGTAGGATTTGTAAAAAATTTATTCGTAAATCAGGGTGGAAAATAAGTATTTGGTCACCTCAAACAAGGAAAATCTCTGGCTCTCACAGACCTGTAACGTCTTCTGTAAGAAGCTTTTCTGTCCCCCACTCGTTACCTGTATGAATGGCACCTGTTTGAACTCATCATCTGTATAAAAGACACCTGTCCACAGCCTCAAACAGTCAGACTCCAAACTCCGCCATGGCCAAGACCAAAGAGCTTTCGAAGGACACCAGGAAAAGTATTGTAGACCTGCACCAGACTGGGAAGAGTGAATCTACAATAGGCAAGCAGCTTGGTGTGAAAAAATCAACTGTGGGAGCAATCATCAGAAAATGGAAGACATACAAGACCACTGATAATCTCCCTCGATCTGAGGCTCCACGCAAGATCTCATCCCGTGGGGTCAAAATGATCATGAGAACGGTGAGCAAAGATCCCAGAACCACACGGGGGGACCTGGTGAATGACCTGCAGGAAACGAGGCTGGGTCTTCCAACATGACAATGATCCAAAACACACCGCCCGGGCAACAAAGGAGTGGCTCCGTAAGAAGCATTTGAAAGTCCTGGAGTGGCCTAGCCAGTCTCCAGACCTCAACCCCATAGAAAATCTGTGGCGGGAGTTGAAAGTCCGTGTTGCTCGGCGACAGCCCCAAAACATCACTGCTCTCGAGAAGATCTGCATGGAGGAATGGGCCAAAATACCAGCTACTGTGTGTGCAAACCTGGTAAAGACCTATAGTAAACGTTTGACCTCTGTTATTGCCAACAAAGGTTATGTTACAAAGTATTGAGTTGTATTTTTGTTATTGACCAAATACTTATTTGCCACCCTGATTTACGAATAAATTCTTTACAAATCCTACCATGTGGATTCATGGATTTTTTTTTTTTCACATTCTGTCTCTCACAGTTGAAGTGTACCTCTGGTGCAAATTACTGACCTCTATCATCATTTTAGGTGGGGGAACTTGCACAATCGGTGGCTGATTAAATACTTTTTTGCCCCACTGTAAGTTCAAATGATGTAAAGTTCATTATCAGAAGGTGAACATGAGGCTCTGCCCAAACTGATTTCCACGTGACCTCTGAATTGGAACAATGCAGGCTTGTTTATGCAGACACTACTGTATGGTTACCCACTACCTGTGATTCTTTGAATCAGGCTACCAAATGGTGTAACTTAAACAACTTCTCATCCATGTTTTCTACAGCTGTCCATGTTCCTTTATCTGAAAGCCCGTGTAGCGTTCAGTTACACCAACACAGTGACTTCAGTATCAAAATTCAAATACAGTTAGAACAGAAAAAGCCAGAAAAGTACAGTCCACATTAACATTAAAACAGTAATCTATTACTTTACGTATTTACTCCCTGAAAAACTTTAGCTGCACTTCTCTTTGCACTTTTGCTTTAATCACCCACGATACATTAAGACAGAGTTAACCAGAGGGTTAACATGCACATCACTGCATATCCACACTAATGACTGTGCTAAGGAGGGGACATATGTTGGCACTTTACTGTCACATTCTTGCCCGTTCATGGAACAGGTTCATACTAAATATCTCCTCCCATCAGAAGTATGTTTCTTTATGCACGTTACCTGACAGCTGTTGCACAAACAGGCATGAAAGAGCATGTTTGATTTGGTTTTTGTTTCTGTTCACTGATTATGCAAGACAAAAAAAAAAACAACACAATTGGCATAATTGCTTGATGAGTGCACTGAATTTACCAAATCTAATGTGATTAGAGTGATGTTACCCTTCCTAGAGAAAAGTCTCTCATCTCTTGTTTTCTCTGGTGAAGGGACC
The DNA here is from genome assembly GCF_057382275.1 of Copadichromis virginalis. Classification (NCBI taxonomy): domain Eukaryota; kingdom Metazoa; phylum Chordata; class Actinopteri; order Cichliformes; family Cichlidae; genus Copadichromis; species Copadichromis virginalis. The sequence goes on from NC_140624.1 coordinate 57,931,565, forward strand.
ACTTCACTCCTTGCTATCTGACACCAGAGTTCAAAGACTGCAGATCAGGTTACTCCAACTGCAGGCCCTTCATTATTTAGACTGTCCTCTTTCTCCCCTCCACTCAGTCTTGATTTTACTTTGAAATTGTGCTTTGTTCAGAATGCGTTCAGACTTACCTGCAAAAGAAACAAACAAAAAAAACAAGACCTTTCTGGGGTACTGCTCTCTAAACGCTGCCTGATTCATTGAGTTTTAAAGGTCAGAGATGAGGGTTGTGGAGCGGTAATACAAAAAATTTGACTCACCCCAGATGTTATGCATGTGACCAGATTAAGAATCTACGTGGAATTCTACAGTGCAATGCATTCAGAATTTTTGGTGTATGTTATGGTGTTAACGCTTGTCACGTGCATGCCTGGCCACAGATATACATGTAGAGAAACAAGTTTTCTGCACTCATTCATGTTGTGTACAACGAATCCTGGCTCTGCCATCTGAACGTCACAGCCGGGTGTGACAGAGTATTAAGGCCACATTAAGAAAAAAATATAATTTTGCCACGGCTGCTTTTTCTTTTTTTTTCAACTTTATTCTCAAAATGCGGCACTAATACTCCTTTGTAGCAGGAACTCATCAGAACCAGGTAATATCTTCTGTTGTCCAATTTTGGTGAGCCTCTGTGAATTGTCACCTCAGCTTCCTGTTTGTAACTGATGGGAGTGGCACCCAGTG